>NW_025727396.1:7768405-7794439 GCF_021461385.2 Schistocerca piceifrons | reverse complement strand
CTTCTTACAGTCTATGTTTTGAACCATTCCTGTGACACTAGTTATAGATTCCGATGCTTCACTTCAGATTTACTGTATCCCTTTGACCTTCTTATTGACGATGAAACAGAGAAATTGCATCGGAATTAAATGGAAAAAGGCACAATGCCGACTTAAGTACAAGAAAATTTTCTCTTCTTATTGTCTATGTTTTGAACCATTCCTGTGGCACTAGTAATAGATAGCGATGCTTCACTTCAGGTTTACTGTATCTCTCTGACCTTCTTATTGACGATGAAGCACAGAAATTTCATCGGAATTAAATAGAAAAGGCACAATGCCGACTTAGTACAAGAAAACTGACTCTTCTTGCTGTCTATGCTTTGAACCATTCCTGTGACACTAATTATAGATTCCGACCCTTCACTTCAGGGTTACTGTATCCCTCTGACCTTCTTATTGACGATGAAACACAGAAATTGCATCGGAATTAAATTGAAAAAGGCACAATGCCGACTTAAGTACAAGAACAATGACTCTTCTTACTGTCTATGTTTTGAACCATTCCTGTGACACTAGTTATGGATTCCGATGCTTCACTTCAGGTTTACTGTATCCCACTGGCATTCTTATTGACGATGAAACACAGAAATTGCATCGGAATTAAATACAAAAGGCACAATGCAGACTTAAGTACAAGAAAACTGCCTCTTCTTACTCTCTATGTTTGAACCATTCCTGTGACACAAGTTATAGATTCCGATGCTTCACTTCAGATTTACTGTATCCCTCTGACCTTCTTATTGACGATGAAACACAGAAATTGCATCGGAATTAAATACATAAAGCACAATGCCGACTTAAGTACAAGAAAACTGACTCTTCCTACTGGCTATGATTTGAACCATTCCTGTGACAGTAGTTATAGATTCCGATGCTTTACTTGAGGTTTACTGTATCCCTCTGACCTTCCTATTGACGATGAAACACAGAAATTGCATCGGAATTAAATACAAAAGGCTCAGTGCTGGCTTAGTACAAGAACCTGACTCTTCGTACTGTCTACGTTTGTACCATTTATGTGATACTAGTTATAGATTCCGATGCTTCACTTCAGGTTTGCTGTTTCCCTCTGACCTTCTTATTGACGATGAAACACAGAAATTGCAACGGAATTAAAAAAAAAAACGCACAATGCCGACTTAAGTACAAGAAAAGTGACTCTTCTTACTTTCTATGTTTGAACCATTCCTGTGACACTAGTTATAGATTCCAATGCTTCACTTCAGATTTACTGTATCCATCTGACCTTCTTATTGACGATGAAACACAGAAATTGCATCGGAATTAATACAAAAGGCACAGTGCTGGCTTTAGTACAAGAAAACTGACTCTTCTTAATGGCTATGTTTGTACCATTCATGTGATACTACTCATAGATTCCGATGCTTCACTTCAGGTTTACTGTATCGCTCTGGCCTTCTTATTGACGAAGAAACACAGAAATTGCTTCGGACTTAAATGCAAAAGGAACAATGCAGACTTAAGTACAAGAAAACTGTCTCTTCTTACTGTCTATGTTTGAACCATTCCTGTGACACTAGTTACAGATTCCGATGCTTCACTTTTGGTTACTGTATCCCTTTGACCTACATATTGACGATGAAACACAGAAATTGCATCGGTATTAAATACAAAAGGCACAATGCCGACATAAGTACAAGAAAACTAGCTCTTCGTACTGTCTATGTTTTGAACCATTCCTGTGACACCTAGTTATATATTCCGAAGCTTCACTTTACTTGTACTGTATCCCTCTGACCTTCTTATTGACGATGAAACAGAGAAATTGCCATCGGAATTAAATAGAAATGGACAATGCCGACTTAAGTACAAGAAAACTTTCTCTTCTTATTGTCTATGTTTTGAACCATTCCTGTGACACTTGTTATAGATAGCGATGCTTCACTTCAGGTTTACTGTATCTCTCTGACCTTCTTATTGACGATGAAACACTGAAATTGCATCGGAATTAAATACAAAAGGCACAATGCCGACTTAAGTACAAGAAAACTGACGCTTCTTACTGTCTATGTTTTGAACCATTCCTGTGATACTAGTTATAGATTCCAATGCTTCACTTCTGGTTTACTGTATCCCTCTGACCTTCTTATTGACTATGAAACACAGAAATTGCATCGGAATGAAATACAAAAGGCACAAGCCGACTTAAGTACAAGAAAACTGACTCTTCTTACTGTCTATGTTATGAACCATTCCTGTGACACTAGTTATAGATTCCGATGCTTCACTTCAGGGTTACTGTATTCCTCTGACCTTCTTATTGACGATAAAACACAGAAATTGCATCGGAATTAAATACAAAAGGCACAATGCCGACTTATGTACAGGAAAACTCACACTTCTTACTGTCTATGTTTTGAACCATTCCTTTGACACTAGTTATAGATTCCGATGCTTCACTTCAGGTTTACAGTATCCCTCTGACCTTCTTATTGACGATGAAACACAGAAATTGCATCAGAATTAAATACAAAAAGTACAATGCCGACTTAAGTACAAGAAACTGACTCTTCTTACTGTCTATGCTTTGAACCATTCCTGCGACACTAGTTATAGATTCTGATGCTTTACTTCAGGTTTACTGTATCCCTCTGACCTTCTTATTGACGATGAAACACAGAAATTGAAATGGAATGAAATACAAAAGGCACAATGCCGACTTAAGTACACGAAAACTGACTCTTCTTACTCTCTATGTTATGAACCATTCCTGTGACACAAGTTATAGATTCCGATGCTTCACTTCAGATTTACTGTATCCCTCTGACCTCCTCATTGACGATGAAACACAGAAATTGCATCGGAGTTAAATACACAAGGCACAATGCCGACATAAGTACAAGAAAACTGACTCTACTTACAGTCTATGATTTGAACCATTCCTGTCACACTAGTTATAGATTCCGATGCTTCACTTCAGATTTACTGTATCCCTCTGACCTTCTTATTGACGATGAAACACAGATATTGCATCGGAATTAAATACATAAAGCACAATGCCGACTTAAGTACAAGAAAACTGACTCTTCTTACTGGCTATGTTTTGAACCATTCCTGTGACACTAGTTATAGAATCCGATGCTTTACTTGAGGTTTACTGTATCCCTCTGACCTTCTTATTGACGATGAAACACAGAAATTGCATCGGAATTAAATACAAAAGGCACAGTGCTGGCTTTAGTACAAGAAACCTGACTCTTCGTACTGTCTATGTTTGTACCATTCATGTGATACTAGTTATAGATTCCGATGCTTCACTTCAGGTTTACTGTATCCCTCTGGCCTTCTTATTGACGATGAAACACAGAAATTTCATCGGAACCAAATACAAAAGGCACAATGCAGACTTAAGTACAAGAAAACTGACTCTTCTTACTGTCTATGTTTGAACCATTCCTGTGACACTAGTTACAGATTCCGATGTTTCACTTCAGGGTTACTGTATCCCTCTGACCTACTTACTGACGATGAAACACAGAAATTGCATCGGAATTAAATACAAAAGGCACAATGCCGACTTAAGTACAAGAAAACTGACTCTTCTTACTGTCTATGTTTTGAACCATTCCTGTGACACTAGTTATAGTTTCCGATGCTTCACTTCAGGTTTACTGTATCCCTCTGAAATTATTGACGATGAAACACAGAAATTGCATCGGAGTTAAATACAAAAGGCACAATGCCGACAAGGTCAAGAAAACTGACTCTTCTTACTGTCTATGTTTTGAACGATTCCATTGACACTAGTTAAAGATTCCGATGCTTCACTTCATTTTTACTGTATACCTCTGACCTTCTTATTGACGATGAAACAGAGAGATTGCATCGGAATTAAATAGAATAGGCACAATGCCAACTGAAGTACAAGAAAACTGACTCTTCTTACTGTCTATGTTTTGAACCATTCCTGTGACGCTAGTTATAGATTCCGATGCTTCACTTCAGCTTTACTGTATCCCTCTGACCTTATTATTGACGATGAAACACAGAAATTGCATCGGAATTAAATACAAAAGGCACAATTCCGACTTAAGTGCAGGAAAACTTTCTCTTCTTATTGTCTATGTTTTGAACCATTCCTGTGACACTAGTTATAGATTGCGACGCTTCACTTCAGGTTTACTTTACCTCTCTGACCTTCTTATTGGCGATGAAACACAGAAATTTCATCGGAATTAAATACAAAAGGCACAATGCCGACTTAACTACAAGAAAACTGACTCTTCTTACTGTCCATGTTTTGAACCATTCCTTTGACACTAGTTATAGATTCCGATGCTTAACTTCAGGGTTACTGTATCCCTCTGACCTTCTTATTGACGATGAAACACAGAAATTGCATCGGAATTAAATAGAAAAGGCACATTGCCGACTTAAGTACAAGAAAACTGACTCTTCTTACTGTCTATGTTTTGAACCATTCCTGTGACACTAGTTATAGATTCCGAAGCTTCACTTCACTTTTTCTGTATCCCTCTGACCTTCTTATTGACGATGAAACAGAGAAATTGCATCGGAATTAAATAGCAATGGCACAATGCCGACTTAAGTACAAGAAAACTTTCTCTTCTTATTGTCTATGTTTTGAACCATTCCTGTGACACTAGTTATAGATAGCGATGCTTCACTTCAGGTTTACTGTATTTCTCTGACCTTCTTATTGACGATGAAACACTGAAATTGCATCGGAATTAAATACAAAAGGCACAATGCCGACTTAAGTACAAGAAAACTGACTCTTCTTACTGTCTATGTTTTGAACCATTCCTGTGATACTAGTTATAGATTCCGATGCTTCACTTCTGGTTTACTGTATCCCTCTGACCTTCTTATTGACTATGAAACACAGAAATTGCATCGGAATTAAATACAAAAGGCACAAAGGCGACTTAAGTACAAGAAAACTGACTCTTCCTACTGTCTATGTTTGAACCATTCCTGTGACACTAGTTATAGATTCTGATGCTTCACTTCAGTGTTACTGTATCCCTCTGACCTTCTTATTGACTGTGAAACACAGAAATTGCAACGGAATTAAATACAAAAGGCACAATGCCGACTTAAGTACAAGATAACTGGCTCTTCTTACTGTCTAAGTTTTGAGCCATTCCTGTGACACTAGTTATAGATTCCGATGCTTCACTTCAGGTTTACTGTATCCCTCTGACCTTGTTATTGACGATGAAACACAGAAATTGAAACGGAATGAAATACAAAAGGCACAATGCCGACTTAAGTACACGAAAACTGACTCTTCTTGCTCTCTATGTTATGAACCATTCCTGTGACACAAGTTATAGATCCTGATGCTTCACTTCAGATTTACTGTATCCCTCTGACCTTCTCATTGACGATGAAACACAGAAATTGCATCGGAGTTAAATACAAAAGGCACAATGCCGAAATAAGTACAAGAAAACTGACTCTACTTACAGTCTATGATTTGAACCATTCCTGTGACACTAGTTATAGATTCCGATGCTTCACTTCAGACTTACTGTATCCCTCTGACCTTCTTATTGACGATGAAACACAGATATTGCATCGGAATTAAATACAAAAGGCACAATGCCGACTTAAGTACAAGAAAACTGACTCTTCTTACTGTCTATGTTTTGAACCATTCCTGTGATACTAGTTATAGATTCCGATGCTTCACTTCTGGTTTACTGTATCCCTCTGACCTTCTTATTGACTATGAAACACAGAAATTGCATCGGAATTAAATACAAAAGGCACAAAGGCGACTTAAGTACAAGAAAACTGAATCTTCCTACTGTCTATGTTTGAACCATTCCTGTGACACTAGTTATAGATTCCGATGCTTTACTTGAGGTTTACTGTATCCCTCTGACCTTCTTATTGACGATGAAACACAGAAATTGCATCGGAATTAAATACAAAAGGCACAGTGCTGGCTTTAGTACAAGAAACCTGACTCTTCGTACTGTCTATGTTTGTACCATTCATGTGATACTAGTTATAGATTCCGATGCTTCACTTCAGGTTTACTGTATCCCTCTGGCCTTCTTATTGACGATAAAACACAGAAATTTCATCGGAATTAAATACAAAAGGGACAATGCAGACTTAAGTACAAGAAAACTGACTCTTCTTACTGTCTATGTTTTGAACCATTCCTGTGACACTAGTTATAGATTCCGATGCTTCACTTCAGGTTTATTGTATCCCTCTGACCTTATTGACGATGAAACAAAAAAATTGCATCGGAGTTAAATACAAAAGGCAAATTGCCGACAAGATCAAGAAAACTGACTCTTCTTACTGTCTATGTTTTGAACCATTCCATTGACACTAGTTATAGATTCCTATGTTTCACTTCATTTTTACTGTATCCCTCTGACCTTCTTATTGACGATGAAACAGAGAAATTGCATCGGAATTAAATAGAAAAGGCACAATGCCGACTTAAGTACAAGAAAACTTTCTCTTCTTATTGTCTATGTTTGGAACCATTCCTGTGACACTAGTTATAGATAGCGATGCTTCACTTCAGGTTTACTGTATCTCTCTGACCTTCTTATTGACGATGAAACACAGAAATTTCGTCGGAATTAAATAGAAAAGGCACAATGCCAACTGAAGTGCAAGAAAACTGACTCTTCTTACTGTCTATGCTTTGAACCATTCCTGTGACACTAGTTATAGATTCCGATGCTTCACTTCAGCTTTACTGTATCCCTCTGTCCTTATTATTGACGATGAAACACAGAAATTGCATCGGAATTAAATACAAAAGGCACAATTCCGACTTAAGTACAGGAAAACTTTCTCTTCTTATTGTCTATGTTTTGAACCATACCTGTGACACTAGTTATAGATTGCGACGCTTCACTTCAGGTTTACTTTATCTCTCTGACCTTCTTATTGGCGATGAAACACAGAAATTTCATCGGAATTAAATACAAAAGGCACAATGCCGACTTAAGTACAAGAAATTGACTCTTTTTACTGTCCATGTTTTGAACCATTCCTTTGACACTAGTTATAGATTCCGATGCTTAACTTCAGGGTTACTGTATCCCTCTGACCTTCTTATTGACGATGAAAGACAGAAATTGCATCGGAATTAAATAGAAAAGGCACACTGCCGACTTAAGTACAAGAAAACTGACTCTTCTTACTGTCTATGTTTCGAACCATTCCTGTGACACTAGTTAAAGATTCCGAAGCTTCACTTCACTTTTACTGTATCCCTATGACCTTCTTATTGACGATGAAACAGAGAAATTGCATCGGAATTAGATAGAAATGGCACAATGCCGACTTAAGTACAAGAAAACTTTCTCTTCTTATTGTCTATGTTTTGAACCATTCCTGTGACACTAGTTATAGATAGCGATGCTTCACTTCAGATTTACTGTATTTCTCTGACCTTCTTATTGACGATGAAACACTGAAATTGCATCGGAATTAAATACAAATGGCACAATGCCGACTTAAGTACAAGAAAACTGACTCTTCTTACTGTCTATGTTTTGAACCATTCCCGTGATACTAGTTATAGATTCCGATGCTTCACTTCTGGTTTACTGTATCCCTCTGACCTTCTTATTGACTATGAAACACAGAAATTGCATCGGAATTAAATACAAAAGGCACAAAGGCGACTTAAGTACAAGAAAACTGACTCTTCTTACTGTCTATGTTTGAACCATTCCTGTGACACTAGTTATAGATTCCGATGCTTCACTTCAAGGTTACTGTATCCCTCTGACCATCTTATTGACGATGAAACACAGAAATTGCATCGGAATGAAATAGGAAAGGCACAATGCCGACATAAGTACAAGAAAACTGACTCTTCTTACTGGCTATGTTTTGAACCATTCCTGTGACACTAGTTATGGATTTCTATGCTTCACCCCAGATTTACTGTATACCTCTGACCTTCTTATTGACTGTGAAACACAGAAATTGCAACGGAATTAAATAGAAAAGGCACAATGCCGACTTAAGTACAAGATAACTGACTCTTCTTACTGTCTAAGTTTTGAGCCATTCCTGTGACACTAGTTATAGATTCCGATGCTTCACTTCAGCTTTACTGTATCCCTCTGACCTTCTTATTGACGATAAAATACAGAAATTGCATCGGAATTAAATACAAAAGGCACAATGCCGACTTATGTACAAGAAAACTCACTCTTCTTACTGTCTATGTTTTGAACCATTCCTTTGACAGTAGTAATAGAATCCGATGCTTCACTTCAGGTTTACAGTCTCCCTCTGACCTTCTTATTGACGATGAAACACAGAAATTGCATCAGAATTAAATACAAAAAGCACAATTCCGACTTAAGTACAAGAAACTGACTCTTCTTACTGTCTATGTTTTGAACCATTCCTGTGACACCAGTTATAGATTCTGAAGCTTTACTTCAGGTTTACTGTATCCCTCTGACCTTCTTATTGACGATGAAACACAGAAATTGCAACGGAATTAAATACAAAAGGCACAATGCCGACTCAAGTACAAGAAAACTGACTCTTCTTACTCTCTATGTTATGAACCATTCCTGTGACACAAGTTATAGATTCCGATGCTTCACTTCAGATTTACTGTATCCCTCTGACCTTCTCATTGACGATGAAACACAGAAATTGCATCGGAGTTACATACAAAAGGCACAATGCCGACATAAGTACAAGAAAACTGACTCTTCTTACAGTCTATGATTTGAACCATTCCTGTGACACTAGTTATAGATTCCGATGCTTCACTTCAGATTTACTGAATCCCTCTGACCTTCTTATTGACGATGAAACGCAGATATTGCATCGGAACTAATACATAAAGCACAATGCCGACTTAAGTACAAGAAAACTGACTCTTCTTACTGGCTATGATTTGAACCATTACTGTGACACTAGTTATAGATTCCGATGCTTTACTTGAGGTTTACTGTATCCCTCTGACCTTCTTATTGACGATGAAACACAGATATTGCATCGGAATTAAATACAAAAGACACAGTGCTGGCTTTAGTACAAGAAACCTTCCTCTTCGTACTGTCTATCTTTGTACCATTCATGTGATACTAGTTATAGATTCCGATGCTTCACTTCAGGTTTACTGTATCCCTCTGGCTTCCTTATTGACGATGAAACACAGAAATTTCATCGGAATTAAATACAAAAGGCACAATGCTGACTTAAGTACAAGAAAACTGACTCTTCTTACTGTCTATGTTTGAACCATTCCTGTGACACTAGTTACAGATTCCGATGCTTCACTTCAGGGTTACTGTATCCCTCTGACCTACTTATTGACGATGAAACACAGAAATTGCATCGGATTAAATACAAAAGGCACAATGCCGACTTAAGTGCAAGAAAACTGACTCTTCTTACTGTCTATGTTTTGAACCATTCCTGTGACACTAGTTATAGATTCCGATGCTTCACTTCAGCTTTACTGTATCCCTCTGTCCTTATTATTGACGATGAAACACAGAAATTGCATCGGAATTAAATACAAAAGGCACAATTCCGACTTAAGTACAGGAAAACTTTCTCTTCTTATTGTCTATGTTTTGAACCATACCTGTGACACTAGTTATAGATTGCGACGCTTCACTTCAGGTTTACTTTATCTCTCTGACCTTCTTATTGGCGATGAAACACAGAAATTTCATCGGAATTAAATACAAAAGGCACAATGCCGACTTAAGTACAAGAAATTGACTCTTTTTACTGTCCATGTTTTGAACCATTCCTTTGACACTAGTTATAGATTCCGATGCTTAACTTCAGGGTTACTGTATCCCTCTGACCTTCTTATTGACGATGAAAGACAGAAATTGCATCGGAATTAAATAGAAAAGGCACACTGCCGACTTAAGTACAAGAAAACTGACTCTTCTTACTGTCTATGTTTCGAACCATTCCTGTGACACTAGTTAAAGATTCCGAAGCTTCACTTCACTTTTACTGTATCCCTATGACCTTCTTGTTGACGATGAAACAGAGAAATTGCATCGGAATTAGATAGAAATGGCACAATGCCGACTTAAGTACAAGAAAACTTTCTCTTCTTATTGTCTATGTTTTGAACCATTCCTGTGACACTAGTTATAGATTCCGATGCTTCACTTCAGGGTCACTGTATCCCTCTGACCTTCTCATTGACGATGAAACACAGAAATTGCATCGGAATTAAATAGAAAAGGCACAATGCCGACTTAAGTACAAGAAAACTGACTCTTCTTACTGTCTATGCTTTGAACCATTCCTGTGACACTAGTTATGGATTCCGATGCTTCACCTGAGGATTACTGTATCCCTCTGACCTTCTTATTGACGATGAAACACAGAAATTGCAACGGAATTAAATACAAAAGGCACAATGCCGACTCAAGTACAAGAAAACTGACTCTTCTTACTCTCTATGTTATGAACCATTCCTGTGACACAAGTTATAGATTCCGATGCTTCACTTCAGATTTACTGTATCCATCTGACCTTCTCATTGACGATGAAACACAGAAATTGCATCGGAGTTAAATACAAAAGGCACAATGCCGACATAAGTACAAGAAAACTGACTCTTCTTACAGTCTATGATTTGAACCATTCCTGTGACACTAGTTATAGATTCCGATGCTTCACTTCAGATTTACTGAATCCCTCTGACCTTCTTATTGACGATGAAACACAGATATTGCATCGGAATTAAATACATAAAGCACAATGCCGACTTAAGTACAAGAAAACAGACTCTTCTTACTGGCTATGATTTGAACCATTACTGTGACACTAGTTATAGATTCCGATGCTTTTCTTGAGGTTTACTGTATCCCTCTGACCTTCTTATTGACGATGAAACACAGATATTGCATCGGAATTAAATACAAAAGACACAGTGCTGGCTTTAGTACAAGAAACCTTCCTCTTCGTACTGTCTATCTTTGTACCATTCATGTGATACTAGTTATAGATTCCGATGCTTCACTTCAGGTTTACTGTATCCCTCTGGCTTCCTTATTGACGATGAAACACAGAAATTTCATCGGAATTAAATACAAAAGGCACAATGCTGACTTAAGTACAAGAAAACTGACTCTTCTTACTGTCTATGTTTGAACCATTCCTGTGACACTAGTTACAGATTCCGATGCTTCACTTCAGGGTTACTGTATCCCTCTGACCTACTTATTGACGATGAAACACAGAAATTGCATCGGATTAAATACAAAAGGCACAATGCCGACTTAAGTACAAGAAAACTGACTCTTCTTACTGTCTATGTTTTGAACCATTCCTGTGACACTAGTTATAGATTCCGATGCTTCACTTCAGGTTTACTGTATCCCTCTGACCTTATTGACGATGAAACACAGAAATTGCATCGGAGTTTAATACAAAAGGCACAATGCCGACAAGATCAAGAAAACTGACTCTTCTTACTGTCTATGTTTTGAACCATTCGATTGACACTAGTTATAGATTCCGATGTTTCACTTCATTTTTACTGTATCCCTCTGACCTTCTTATTGACGATGAAACAGAGAAATTGCATCGGAATTAAATAGAAAAGGCACAATGCCGACTTAAGTACAAGAAAATTTTCTCTTCTTATTGTCTATGTTTTGAACCATTCCGCTGACACTAGTTATAGATAGCGAGGCTTCACTTCAGGTCTACTATATCTCTCTGACCTTCTTATTGACGATGAAACACAGAAATTTCATCGGAATTAAATAGAAAAGGCACAATGCCAACTGAAGTACAAGAAAACTGACTCTTCTTACTGTCTATGTTTTGAACCATTCCTGTGACACTAGTTATAGATTCCGATGCTTCACTTCAGCTTTACAGTATACCTCTGACCTTATTATTGACGATGAAACACAGAAATTGCATCGGAATTAAATACAAAAGGCACAATTCCGACTTAAGTACAGGAAAACTTTCTCTTCTTATTGTCTATGTTTTGAACCATTCCTGTGACACTAGTTATAGATTGCGATGCTTCACTTCAGGTTTACGTTATCTCTCTGACCTTCTTATTGGCGATGAAACACAGAAATTTCATCGGAATTAAATACAGAAGGCACAAAGCCGACTTAAGTACAAGAAAACTGACTCTTCTTACTGTCTATGTTTTGAACCATTCTTGTGACACTAGTTATGGATTCCGATGCTTCACCTCAGGTTTACTGTATCCCTCTGACCTTCTTATTGACGATGAAACACAGAAATTGCAACGGAATTAAATACAAAAGGCACAATGCCGACTTAAGTCCAAGAAAACTGACTCTTCTCACTCTCTAAGATTTGAGCCATTCCTGTGACACTAGTTATAGATTCCGATGCTTCACTTCAGATTAACTGTATCCATCCGACCTTCTTATTGACGATGAAACACAGAAATTGCGCCGGAATTAAATTCAAAAGGCACAATGCCGACTTAGGTGCAAGATAACTGACTGTTCTTACTGTCTATGTTTTGAACCATTCATCTGGAACTAGTTATAGATTCCGATGCTTTATTTCAGGTTTACTGTATCCCTCTGACCTTCTTATTGACGATGAAACACTGAAATTGCATCGGAACTAAATACAAAAGGCGCAATGCAGACTTATGTACAAGAAAACTGACTCTTATTACTGTCTATGTTAGAACCATTCATGTGACACTAGTTACAGATTCCGATGCTTCACTTCCGGTTTACTGTATCCCTCTGACCTTCTTATTGACGATGAAACACAGAAATTGCATCGGAATTAAATACAAAAGGCACAATGCCGACTTAAGTACAAGAGAACTAACTCTTCTTAGTGTCTATGTTTGAACCTTTCCTGTGACACTAGTTATAGATTCCGATGCTTCACTTCCGGTTTACTGTATCCCACTGACCTTCTTATTGACGATGAAACACAGAAATTGCATCGGAATTAAATACAAAAGGCACAATGCCAACTCAAGTACAAGAAAACTTACTCTTCTTGTTGTCTATGATTTGAACCATTCCTGTGACACTAGATATAGATTCTGATGTTTCACTTCAGGTTTACTGTATCCCTCTGACCTTCTTATTGACGATGAAACACAGAAATTGCAACGGAATTAAATACAAAAGGAACAATGCCGACTCAAGTACAAGAAAACTGACTCTTCTTACTCCCTATGTTATGAACCATTCCTGTGACACAAGTTATAGATTCCGATGCTTCACTTCAGATTTACTGTATCCCTCTGACCTTCTCATTGACGATGAAACACAGAAATTGCATCGGAGTTAAATACAAAAGGCACAATGCCGACATAAGTACAAGAAAACTGACTCTTCTTACAGTCTATGATTTGAACCATTCCTGTGACACTAGTTATAGATTCCGATGCTTCACTTCAGATTTACTGAATCCCTCTGACCTTCTTATTGACGATGAAACGCAGATATTGCATCGGAACTAATACATAAAGCACAATGCCGACTTAAGTACAAGAAAACTGACTCTTCTTACTGGCTATGATTTGAACCATTACTGTGACACTAGTTATAGATTCCGATGCTTTACTTGAGGTTTACTGTATCCCTCTGACCTTCTTATTGACGATGAAACACAGATATTGCATCGGAATTAAATACAAAAGACACAGTGCTGGCTTTAGTACAAGAAACCTTCCTCTTCGTACTGTCTATCTTTGTACCATTCATGTGATACTAGTTATAGATTCCGATGCTTCACTTCAGGTTTACTGTATCCCTCTGGCTTCCTTATTGACGATGAAACACAGAAATTTCATCGGAATTAAATACAAAAGGCACAATGCTGACTTAAGTACAAGAAAACTGACTCTTCTTACTGTCTATGTTTGAACAATTCCTGTGACACTAGTTACAGATTCCGATGCTTCACTTCAGGGTTACTGTATCCCTCTGACCTACTTATTGACGATGAAACACAGAAATTGCATCGGATTAAATACAAAAGGCACAATGCCGACTTAAGTACAAGAAAACTGACTCTTCTTACTGTCTATGTTTTGAACCATTCCTGTGACACTAGTTATAGATTCCGATGCTTCACTTCAGCTTTACTGAATCCCTCTGTCCTTATTATTGACGATGAAACACAGAAATTGCATCGGAATTAAATACAAAAGGCACAATTCCGACTTAAGTACAGGAAAACTTTCTCTTCTTATTGTCTATGTTTTGAACCATACCTGTGACACTAGTTATAGATTGCGACGCTTCACTTCAGGTTTACTTTATCTCTCTGACCTTCTTATTGGCGATGAAACACAGAAATTTCATCGGAATTAAATACAAAAGGCACAATGCCGACTTAAGTACAAGAAATTGACTCTTTTTACTGTCCATGTTTTGAACCATTCCTTTGACACTAGTTATAGATTCCGATGCTTAACTTCAGGGTTACTGTATCCCTCTGACCTTCTTATAGACGATGAAAGACAGAAATTGCATCGGAATTAAATAGAAAAGGCACACTGCCGACTTAAGTACAAGAAAACTGACTCTTCTTACTGTCTATGTTTCGAACCATTCCTGTGACACTAGTTAAAGATTCCGAAGCTTCACTTCACTTTTACTGTATCCCTATGACCTTCTTATTGACGATGAAACAGAGAAATTGCATCGGAATTAGATAGAAATGGCACAATGCCGACTTAAGTACAAGAAAACTTTCTCTTCTTATTGTCTATGTTTTGAACCATTCCTGTGACACTAGTTATAGATAGCGATGCTTCACTTCAGGTTTACTGTATTTCTCTGACCTTCTTATTGACGATGAAACACTGAAATTGCATCGGAATTAAATACAAATGGCACAATGCCGACTTAAGTACAAGAAAACTGACTCTTCTTACTGTCTATGTTTTGAACCATTCCTGTGATACTAGTTATAGATTCCGATGCTTCACTTCTGGTTTACTGTATCCCTCTGACCTTCTTATTGACTATGAAACACAGAAATTGCATCGGAATTAAATACAAAAGGCACAAAGGCGACTTAAGTACAAGAAAACTGACTCTTCTTACTGTCTATGTTTGAACCATTCCTGTGACACTAGTTATAGATTCCGATGCTTCACTTCAAGGTTACTGTATCCCTCTGACCATCTTATTGACGATGAAACACAGAAATTGCATCGGAATGAAATAGGAAAGGCACAATGCCGACATAAGTACAAGAAAACTGACTCTTCTTACTGGCTATGTTTTGAACCATTCCTGTGACACTAGTTATGGATTTCGATGCTTCACCCCAGATTTACTGTATACCTCTGACCTTCTTATTGACTGTGAAACACAGAAATTGCAACGGAATTAAATAGAAAAGGCACAATGCCGACTTAAGTACAAGATAACTGACTCTTCTTACTGTCTAAGTTTTGAGCCATTCCTGTGACACTAGTTATAGATTCCGATGCTTCACTTCAGCTTTACTGTATCCCTCTGACCTTCTTATTGACGATAAAATACAGAAATTGCATCGGAATTAAATACAAAAGGCACAATGCCGACTTATGTACAAGAAAACTCACTCTTCTTACTGTCTATGTTTTGAACCATTCCTTTGACAGTAGTAATAGAATCCGATGCTTCACTTCAGGTTTACAGTCTCCCTCTGACCTTCTTATTGACGATGAAACACAGAAATTGCATCAGAATTAAATACAAAAAGCACAATTCCGACTTAAGTACAAGAAACTGACTCTTCTTACTGTCTATGTTTTGAACCATTCCTGTGACACCAGTTATAGATTCTGAAGCTTTACTTCAGGTTTACTGTATCCCTCTGACCTTCTTATTGACGATGAAACACAGAAATTGCAACGGAATTAAATACAAAAGGCACAATGCCGACTCAAGTACAAGAAAACTGACTCTTCTTACTCTCTATGTTATGAACCATTCCTGTGACACAAGTTATAGATTCCGATGCTTCACTTCAGATTTACTGTATCCATCTGACCTTCTCATTCACGATGAAACACAGAAATTGCATCGGAGTTAAATACAAAAGGCACAATGCCGACATAAGTACAAGAAAACTGACTCTTCTTACAGTCTATGGTTTGAACCATTCCTGTGACACTAGTTATAGATTCCGATGCTTCACTTCAGATTTACTGAATCCCTCTGACCTTCTTATTGACGATGAAACGCAGATATTGCATCGGAATTAAATACATAAAGCACAATGCCGACTTAAGTACAAGAAAACTGACTCTTCTTACTGGCTATGATTTGAACCATTACTGTGACACTAGTTATAGATTCCGATGCTTTACTTTAGGTTTACTGTATCCCTCTGACCTTCTTATTGACGATGAAACACAGATATTGCATCGGAATTAAATACAAAAGACACAGTGCTGGCTTTAGTACAAGAAACCTTCCTCTTCGTACTGTCTATCTTTGTACCATTCATGTGATACTAGTTATAGATTCCGATGCTTCACTTCAGGTTTACTGTATCCCTCTGGCTTCCTTATTGACGATGAAACACAGAAATTTCATCGGAATTAAATACAAAAGGCACAATGCTGACTTAAGTACAAGAAAACTGACTCTTCTTACTGTCTATGTTTGAACCATTTTTGTGACACTAGTTACAGATTCCGATGCTTCACTTCAGGGTTACTGTATCCCTCTGACCTACTTATTGACGATGAAACACAGAAATTGCATCGGATTAAATACAAAAGGCACAATGCCGACTTAAGTACAAGAAAACTGACTCTTCTTACTGTCTATGTTTTGAACCATTCCTGTGACACTAGTTATAGATTCCGATGCTTCCCTTCAGGTTTACTGTATCCCTCTGACCTTATTGACGATGAAACACAGAAATTGCATCGGAGTTTAATACAAAAGGCACAATGCCGACAAGATCAAGAAAACTGACTCTTCTTACTGTCTATGTTTTGAACCATTCGATTGACACTAGTTATAGATTCCGATGCTTCACTTCATTTTTACTGTATCCCTCTGACCTTCTTATTGACGATGAAACAGAGAAATTGCATCGGAATTAAATAGAAAAGGCACAATGCCGACTTAAGTACAAGAAAACTTTCTCTTCTTATTGTCTATGTTTTGAACCATTCCGCTGACACTAGTTATAGATAGCGAGGCTTCACTTCAGGTCTACTATATCTCTCTGACCTTCTTATTGACGATGAAACACAGAAATTTCATCGGAATTAAATAGAAAAGGCTCAATGCCAACTGAAGTACAAGAAAACTGACTCTTCTTACTGTCTATGTTTTGAACCATTCCTGTGACACTAGTTATAGATTCCGATGCTTCACTTCAGCTTTACAGTATACCTCTGACCTTATTATTGACGATGAAACACAGAAATTGCATCGGAATTAAATACAAAAGGCACAATTCCGACTTAAGTACAGGAAAACTTTCTCTTCTTATTGTCTATGTTTTGAACCATTCCTGTGACACTAGTTATAGATTGCGATGCTTCACTTCAGGTTTACGTTATCTCTCTGACCTTCTTATTGGCGATGAAACACAGAAATTTCATCGGAATTAAATACAAAAGGCACAAAGCCGACTTAAGTACAAGAAAACTGACTCTTCTTACTGTCTATGTTTTGAACCATTCATGTGACACTAGTTATGGATTCCGATGCTTCACCTCAGGTTTACTGTATCCCTCTGACCTTCTTATTGACGATGAAACACAGAAATTGCAACGGAATTAAATACAAAAGGCACAATGCCGACTTAAGTCCAAGAAAACTGACTCTTCTCACTGTCTAAGTTTTGAGCCATTCCTGTGACACTAGTTATAGATTCCGATGCTTCACTTCAGATTAACTGTATCCATCCGACCTTCTTATTGACGATGAAACACAGAAATTGCGCCGGAATTAAATTCAAAAGGCACAATGCCGACTTAGGTGCAAGATAACTGACTGTTCTTACTGTCTATGTTTTGAACCATTCATCTGGAACTAGTTATAGATTCCGATGCTTTATTTCAGGTTTACTGTATCCCTCTGACCTTCTTATTGACGATGAAACACTGAAATTGCATCGGAACTAAATACAAAAGGCGCAATGCAGACTTATGTACAAGAAAACTGACTCTTATTACTGTCTATGTTAGAACCATTCATGTGACACTAGTTACAGATTCCGATGCTTCACTTCCGGTTTACTGTATCCCTCTGACCTTCTTATTGACGATGAAACACAGAAATTGCATCGGAATTAAATACAAAAGGCACAATGCCGACTTAAGTACAAGAGAACTAACTCTTCTTAGTGTCTATGTTTGAACCTTTCCTGTGACACTAGTTATAGATTCCGATGCTTCACTTCCGGTTTACTGTATCCCACTGCCTTCTTATTGACGATGAAACACAGAAATTGCATCGGAATTAAATACAAAAGGCACAATGCCAACTCAAGTACAAGAAAACTTACTCTTCTTGTTGTCTATGATTTGAACCATTCCTGTGACACTAGATATAGATTCTGATGTTTCACTTCAGGTTTACTGTATCCCTCTGACCTTCTTATTGACGATGAAACACAGAAATTGCAACGGAATTAAATACAAAAGGCACAATGCCGACTCAAGTACAAGAAAACTGACTCTTCTTACTCTCTATGTTATGAACCATTCCTGTGACACAAGTTATAGATTCCGATGCTTCACTTCAATTTACTGTATCCATCTGACCTTCTCATTGACGATGAAACACAGAAATTGCATCGGAGTTAAATACAAAAGGCACCATGCCGACATAAGTACAAGAAAACTGACTCTTCTTACAGTCTATGATTTGAACCATTCCTGTGACACTAGTTATAGATTCCGATGCTTCACTTCCGGTTTACTGTATCCCTCTGACCTTCTTATTGACGATGAAACGCAGATATTGCATCGGAACTAATACATAAAGCACAATGCCGACTTAAGTACAAGAAAACTGACTCTTCTTACTGGCTATGATTTGAACCATTACTGTGACACTAGTTATAGATTCCGATGCTTTACTTTAGGTTTACTGTATCCCTCTGACCTTCTTATTGACGATGAAACACAGATATTGCATCGGAATTAAATACAAAAGACACAGTGCTGGCTTTAGTACAAGAAACATTCCTCTTCGTACTGTCTATCTTTGTACCATTCATGTGATACTAGTTATAGATTCCGATGCTTCACTTCAGGTTTACTGTATCCCTCTGGCTTCCTTATTGACGATGAAACACAGAAATTTCATCGGAATTAAATACAAAAGGCACAATGCTGACTTAAGTACAAGAAAACTGACTCTTCTTGCTGTCTATGTTTGAACCATTCCTGTGACACTAGTTACAGATTCCGATGCTTCACTTCAGGGTTACTGTATCCCTCTGACCTACTTATTGACGATGAAACACAGAAATTGCATCGGATTAAATACAAAAGGCACAATGCCGACTTAAGTACAAGAAAACTGACTCTTCTTACTGTCTATGTTTTGAACCATTCCTGTGACACTAGTTATAGATTCCGATGCTTCCCTTCAGGTTTACTGTATCCCTCTGACCTTATTGACGATGAAACACAGAAATTGCATCGGAGTTTAATACAAAAGGCACAATGCCGACAAGATCAAGAAAACTGACTCTTCTTACTGTCTATGTTTTGAACCATTCGATTGACACTAGTTATAGATTCCGATGCTTCACTTCATTTTTACTGTATCCCTCTGACCTTCTTATTGACGATGAAACAGAGAAATTGCATCGGAATTAAATAGAAAAGGCACAATGCCGACTTAAGTACAAGAAAACTTTCTCTTCTTATTGTCTATGTTTTGAACCATTCCGCTGACACTAGTTATAGATAGCGAGGCTTCACTTCAGGTCTACTATATCTCTCTGACCTTCTTATTGACGATGAAACACAGAAATTTCATCGGAATTAAATAGAAAAGGTACAATGCCAACTGAAGTACAAGAAAACTGACTCTTCTTACTGTCTATATTTTGAACCATTCCTGTGACACTAGTTATAGATTCCGATGCTTCACTTCAGCTTTACTGTATACCTCTGACCTTATTATTGACGATGAAACACAGAAATTGCATCGGAATTAAATACAAAAGGCACAATTCCGACTTAAGTACAGGAAAACTTTCTCTTCTTATTGTCTATGTTTTGAACCATTCCTGTGACACTAGTTATAGATTGCGATGCTTCACTTCAGGTTTACGTTATCTCTCTGACCTTGTTATTGGCGATGAAGCACAGAAATTTCATCGGAATTAAATACAAAAGGCACAAAGCCGACTTAAGTACAAGAAAACTGACTCTTCTTACTGTCTATGTTTTGAACCATTCCTTTGACACTAGTTATAGATTCCGATGCTTAACTTCAGGGTTACTGTATCCCTCTGACCTTCCTATTGACGATGAAACTCAGAAATTGCATCGGAATTAAATAGAAAAGGCACATTGCCGACTTAAGTACAAGAAAACTGACTCTTCTTACTGTCTATGTTTTGAACCATTCTTGTGACACTAGTTATGGATTCCGATGCTTCACCTCAGGTTTACTGTATCCCTCTGACCTTCTTATTGACGATGAAACACAGAAATTGCAACGGAATTAAATACAAAAGGCACAATGCCGACTTAAGTCCAAGAAAACTGACTCTTCTCACTGTCTAAGTTTTGAGCCATTCCTGTGACACTAGTTATAGATTCCGATGCTTCACTTCAGATTAACTGTATCCATCCGACCTTCTTATTGACGATGAAACACAGAAATTGCGCCGGAATTAAATTCAAAAGGCACAATGCCGACTTAGGTGCAAGATAACTGACTGTTCTTACTGTCTATGTTTTGAACCATTCATCTGGAACTAGTTATAGATTCCGATGCTTTATTTCAGGTTTACTGTATCCCTCTGACCTTCTTATTGACGATGAAACACTGAAATTGCATCGGAATTAAATACAAAAGGCGCAATGCAGACTTATGTACAAGAAAACTGACTCTTATTACTGTCTATGTTAGAACCATTCATGTGACACTAGTTACAGATTCCGATGCTTCACTTCCGGTTTACTGTATCCCTCTGACCTTCTTATTGACGATGAAACACAGAAATTGCATCGGAATTAAATACAAAAGGCACAATGCCGACTTAAGTACAAGAGAACTGACTCTTCTTAGTGTCTATGTTTGAACCTTTCCTGTGACACTAGTTATAGATTCCGATGCTTCACTTCCGGTTTACTGTATCCCACTGACCTTCTTATTGACGATGAAACACAGAAATTGCATCGGAATTAAATACAAAAGGCACAATGCCAACTCAAGTACAAGAAAACTTACTCTTCTTGTTGTCTATGATTTGAACCATTCCTGTGACACTAGATATAGATTCCGATGCTTCACTTCAGCTTTACTGTATCCCTCTGACCATCTTATTGACGATGAAACACAGAAATTGCATCGGAATTAAATACAAAATCCACAATGCCGACTTAAGTACAAGAAAACCGACTCTTCTAACTGTCTATGATTTGAAACAATCCTGTGAAACTAGTTATAGATTCCGATGCTTCCCTTCAGGTTTACTGTATGCCTCTGACCTTCTTATTGACGTTGAAACACAGAAATTGTATCGGAATTAAATACAAAAGGCACAATGCGGACATAAGTACAAGATAACTGACTCTTCTTACTGTCTATGTTTTGAACCATTCCTGTGACACTAGTTACAGATTCCGATGCTTCCCATCCGGTTCACTGTATCCCTCTGACCTTCTTATTGACGATGAAACACTGAAATTGCATCGGAATTAAATACAAAAGGCACAATGCCGACTTAAGTACAAGTAAACTGACTCTTCTCACTGTCTAGGTTTTGAACCATTCCTGTGACACTAGTTATACATTCCGATGCTTTACTTCAGGTTTACTGTATCCCTCTGACCTTCTTATTGACGATGAAACACAGAATTTGCATCGGAATTAAATACAAAAGGCGCAATGTCGACTTAAGTACAAGAAAACCGACTCTTCTAACTGTCTATGTTTTGAAACATTCCTGTGAAACTAGTTATTGATTCCGATGCTTCACTACAGGTTTACTGTATCCCTCTGACCCTCGTATTGACGATGAAACACAGAAATTATATCGGAATTAAATACAAAAGGCTCAATGCCGACTTCAGTACAAGATAACTGACTCTTCTTACTGTCTATGTTTTGAACCATTCCTGTGACACTAGTTATAGATTCCGATGCTTCCCATCCGGTTCACAGTATCCCTCTCACCTTCTTATTGACGATGAACCACTGATATTGCATCGGAATTAAATACTAAAGGCACAATGCCGACTTAAGTACAAGAAAACTGACTCTTCTTACTGTCTATGTTTTGAGCCATTCCTGTGACACTAGTTATAGATTCCGATGCTTCACTTCAGGGTTACTGTATCCCTCTGTCCTTATTATTGACGATGAAAGACAGAAATTGCATCGGAATTAAATACAAAAGGCACAATTCCGACTTAAGTACAGGAAAACTTTCTCTTCTTATTGTCTATGTTTTGAACCATACCTGTGACACTAGTTATAGATTGCGACGCTTCACTTCAGGTTTACTTTATCTCTCTGACCTTCTTATTGGCGATGAAACACAGAAATTTCATCGGATTTAAATACAAAAGGCACAATGCCGACTTAAGTACAAGAAATTGACTCTTTTTACTGTCCATGTTTTGAACCATTCCTTTGACACTAGTTATAGATTCCGATGCTTAACTTCAGGGTTACTGTATCCCTCTGACCTTCTTATTGACGATGAAAGACAGAAATTACATCGGAATTAAATAGAAAAGGCACACTGCCGACTTAAGTACAAGAAAACTGACTCTTCTTACTGTCTATGTTTCGAACCATTCCTGTGACACTAGTTATAGATTCCGAAGCTTCACTTCACTTTTACTGTATCCCTATGACCTTCTTATTGACGATGAAACAGAGAAATTGCATCGGAATTAGATAGAAATGGCACAATGCCGACTTAAGTACAAGAAAACTTTCTCTTCTTATTGTCTATGTTTTAAACCATTCCTGTGACACTAGTTATAGATAGCGATGCTTCACTTCAGGTTTACTGTATTTCTCTGACCTTCTTATTGACGATGAAACACTGAAATTGCATCGGAATTAAATACAAATGGCACAATGCCGACTTAAGTACAAGAAAACTGACTCATCTTACTGTCTATGTTTTGAACCATTCCTGTGATACTAGTTATAGATTCCGATGCTTCACTTCTGGTTTACTGTATCCCTCTGACCTTCTTATTGACTATGAAACACAGAAATTGCATCGGAATTAAATACAAAAGGCACAAAGGCGACTTAAGTACAAGAAAACTGACTCTTCTTACTGTCTATGTTTGAACCATTCCTGTGACACTAGTTATAGATTCCGATGCTTCACTTCAAGGTTACTGTATCCCTCTCACCTTCTTATTGACGATGAAACACAGAAATTGCATCGGAATGAAATAGAAAAGGCACAATGCCGACATAAGTACAAGAAAACTGACTCTTCTTACTGGCTATGTTTTGAACCATTCCTGTCACACTAGTTATGGATTTCGATGCTTCACCTCAGATCTACTGTATACCTCTGACCTTCTTATTGACTGTGAAACACAGAAATTGCAACGGAATTAAATAGAAAAGGCACAATGCCGACTTAAGTACAAGATAACTGACTCTTCTTACTGTCTAAGTTTTGAGCCATTCCTGTGACACTAGTTATAGATTCCGATGCTTCACTTCAGCTTTACTGTATCCCTCTGACCTTCTTATTGACGATAAAATACAGAAATTGCATCGGAATTAAATACAAAAGGCACAATGCCGACTTATGTACAAGAAAACTCACTCTTCTTACTGTCTATGTTTTGAACCATTCCTTTGACAGTAGTAATAGATTCCGATGCTTCACTTCAGGTTTACAGTATCCCTCTGACCTTCTTATTGACGATGAAACACAGAAATTGCATCAGAATTAAATACAAAAAGCACAATGCCGACTTAAGTACAAGAAACTGACTCTTCTTACTGTCTATGTTTTGAACCATTCCTGTGACACTAGTTATAGATTCTGATGCTTTACTTCAGGTTTACTGTATCCCTCTGACCTTCTTATTGACGATGAAACACAGAAATTGCAACGGAATTAAATACAAAAGGCACAATGCCGACTCAAGTACAAGAAAACTGACTCTTCTTACTCTCTATGTTATGAACCATTCCTGTGACACAAGTTATAGATTCCGATGCTTCACTTCAGATTTACTGTATCCCTCTGACCTTCTCATTGACGATGAAACACAGAAATTGCATCGGAGTTAAATACAAAAGGCACAATGCCGACATAAGTACAAGAAAACTGACTCTTCTTACAGTCTATGATTTGAACCATTCCTGTGACACTAGTTATAGATTCCGATGCTTCACTTCAGATTTACTGAATCCCTCTGACCTTCTTATTGACGATGAAACGCAGATATTGCATCGGAATTAAATACATAAAGCACAATGCCGACTTAAGTACAAGAAAACTGACTCTTCTTACTGGCTATGATTTGAACCATTTTTGTGACACTAGTTATAGATTCCGATGCTTTACGTGAGGTTTACTGTATCCCTCTGACCTTCTTATTGACGATGAAACACAGATATTGCATCGGAATTAAATACAAAAGACACAGTGCTGGCTTTAGTACAAGAAACCTTCCTCTTCGTACTGTCTATCTTTGTACCATTCATGTGATACTAGTTATAGATTCCGATGCTTCACTTCAGGTTTACTGTATCCCTCTGGCTTCCTTATTGACGATGAAACACAGAAATTTCATCGGAATTAAATACAAAAGGCACAATGCTGACTTAAGTACAAGAAAACTGACTCTTCTTACTGTCTATGTTTGAACCATTCCTGTGACACTAGTTACAGATTCCGATGCTTCACTTCAGGGTTACTGTATCCCTCTGACCTACTTATTGACGATGAAACACAGAAATTGCATCGGATTAAATACAAAAGGCACAATGCCGACTTAAGTACAAGATAACTGACTCTTCTTACTGTCTATGTTTTGAACCATTCCTGTGACACTAGTTATAGATTCCGATGCTTCACTTCAGGTTTACTGTATCCCTCTGACCTTATTGACGATGAAACACAGAAATTGCATCGGAGTTTAATACAAAAGGCACAATGCCGACAAGATCAAGAAAACTGACTCTTCTTACTGTCTATGTTTTGAACCATTCCATTGACACTAGTTATAGATTCCGATGCTTCACTTCATTTTTACTGTATCCCTCTGACCTTCTTATTGACGATGAAACAGAGAAATTGCATCGGAATTAAATAGAAAAGGCACAATGCCGACTTAAGTACAAGAAAACTTTCTCTTCTTATTGTCTATGTTTTGAACCATTCCGCTGACACTAGTTATAGATAGCGAGGCTTCACTTCAGGTCTACTATATCTCTCTGACCTTCTTATTGACGATGAAACACAGAAATTTCATCGGAATTAAATAGAAAAGGCACAATGTCAACTGAAGTACAAGAAAACTGACTCTTCTTACTGTCTATGTTTTGAACCATTCCTGTGACACTAGTTATAGATTCCGATGCTTCACTTCAGCTTTACTGTATACCTCTGACCTTATTATTGACGATGAAACACCGAAATTGCATCGTAATTAAATACAAAAGGCACAATTCCGACTTAAGTACAGGAAAACTTTCTCTTCCTATTGTCTATGTTTTGAACCATTCCTGTGACACTAGTTATAGATTGCGATGCTTCACTTCAGGTTTACGTTATCTCTCTGACCTTCTTATTTTCGATGAAACACAGAAATTTCATCGGATTTAAATACAAAAGGCACAA